>NC_039283.1:16947017-16979388 GCF_003368295.1 Carassius auratus
ATTACTGGAAGAGCAAAAAATTCTGTCTCCTCCTTTCGCTACCTAATTTTACAATTCCAAAATGGTAATTTCATTGGTCCACGTACTGTGTGAGAATATTCAAAGCGCTATCAATCTCTTTGGTCATGTGCCTATGAATAGATGCAAGTTCAGAACAACAGAACCCTGCTCAAGGGTTCAAAACCAGTAGAACAACATTTCTGCATTGCACAGCACAGTTACTGGAATTCAGTTTTAATGTAGATCCAGTAAAAAAAAAAAAGCAGAAATTGTGAGGAAAAGTGTTTGCGTCTGAAAGAGAGAAAGAGCGAGAGACCTCTCCACTATACGCTCCAGCGTGAGGTTTCTCAAACAGTCAGTAAGCCCTCTCTCTCCTAGCTCCACATCTTTTCCGCAAGTGGGACAGGGGAACAGCATGATCACAGGAGGGGTGTCTTTACGCCTGCGTCCTGGATGTGTCCCACACACTGTACAAGAAAAGAGAGAGATACAGGTAGAAAAAGCAGTTTCCAACATTAAAGCTTCTTTAAGCCCTAGTAAATCTAATCCAGGAAGAAGAAAGGAAAAGCTAATCAATGCAGAAAGAAGACAGATTCCCAAGGCCTGTTGTGTGCTGACACATTCAGAATCAGCCCATCATGACGGCTGCTACATTTAATCACACACACACTTGCAAAGTGCTGCACAGATGCAATACATCTGAATGATACAGCAACATCTATTAACTTTTGCACAGAGCTAAAACGGTCAACATTTTAAATATAATAATAATATATATATATATATTATAATATATATATATATATATATATATATATATATATATATAGTATTTATTAAATAATAAGCGAACTAATTATTAAACTGACATGATTCTTAAATTTGATTGATAATTGATTTGAGCTAAAACTATTTCATTATGGAGAATAAAAGGACCACAAAGAGATATAAGTGTGTAAAATTAGATGTCTGGGTCACTAAGACTTTTTATTTTGATAAAAAAAAATTAATACAATTATTCAAAAAGGATGCATTAAATTGATCAAAAGTTACAGTAAAAACTTTTACATTGTTCTATTTCAAATAAACGCTGTTCTTTTGAGCTTTCTATTCATCAAAGATTCCTGAACAAATATCAAGCTTGCCACAAAAATATTAAGCAGCACAACTGTTCTCAAAATTGATAATAAGAAATGATTGTTGAGCAAAAATCAGCATATTAGAATGATTTCTGAAGGAACATGGGACGCTAAATACCGGAGCAATGGCTACTGAAATTCAGCTCTTCCACCATAGGAATGAATTACATTTTAAAACATATTTATATAATAGAATAACATTTCACAATATTACAGTGTTTACTGTATTTTGGATCAAATAAATGCAGCCTTGGAGAGCATAACATTGAAAAATCCTAACGAGCCCAAACTTTTCTATGGTAGTGTACAGTTTAGTGGTCACTATAAAAATGCTTGACTGCAGACTGATTGATTGACCAATCAGAATCAGGTATCCCAGACAGCTGTTCAATGAAATACCAGCACACTGTATTTTAATCTTAGTGTCTATTAATGAACACACAAACCTGTTCTGATCACCCGGTCTAGACGGTCTGTTTTGGGCGGAGGCCGGCGTGTTTGTCGGGGAGAGCGTGTGATGGGGCTTGAGGTGGGAGTGTTGGGCTCTGGGGGGAGTTCGGGTGGAGGGTATCCTCTCTGAACCAAGACTTCTGCGGCACACAGCACACACACACTGTGCATACAAGGCAACACTATCGGCTGCTTCACCATCTCCTCACACACTGGACAGCGCAGCTCTCTCTCGATGCTCTTCATATTGGACTAGACAGAGAGAAAAAAAGAGATATTAAATAAATAATTAGCAGAAGAGGTTACGCTCACTCAAAAATACTTCATTCCTGATGTTATATGTGCAGTTTAAAAAAAAAAACTGTAGATTGATCCAAAGATGTTATATTTGGAGTAGAACAGTTTTTATTATTATTATTATTTCCATTTTAATGACTAAAAATGATTGTGGATTATGCTGTAGACTGAGTTTTTGTAAGGTTAACATATGGAAATAAGGCAGAACTCATAAAGTTCAGAACATTTGCATATCAGGACATCAACACAGAAGGATGTGCATATCAAACATCAACACACACAAACAGCCATGTTTATTAAAACCGCAGTCAATACTTCCTTTTTTTTCTATTACTTTTTATAAATTACTCCGTTTTCCCATTACTGGGTTACAATGGAAATCTTTTTATGCAACATTCAAATCATGAGTAACAAATAGAATATGACTGATATCTTCAGCCGCTTCATTTTATTCGTAACTGACGAGTTGTTTTCGACTGAGAAATCTGTAAATAGGTGTTTTTCATCTTTGTTCTTTCCAGGAGAGTGTGTAAATGCAAATCAAACATTTCAAATGCCAGAAAGCACAAGAATGTCGCTCCTCAAGCTCAAAAAACTTGATGTTGACTTCTGTAATAAAGTTTAAGGTTATTGAGAAATCTTGTTTATTTACATTCCAGCCACCTGAGCTTCTGTTATAGAGTCATTTTAAGGAATTAAACATTTTTAACTCAACACCAATGGAATCTAAATTAAAGAAATTATACAATTTCAACAGTTCTTGAAGTAAAAATCCCATTCATTTTATTTATATACTGATTCTGAATGATGAATATATGATAAACCTTTAAAGATTGGTGTTTGTTTACTGATGGTTTATGCTTTTGTTAAAGTTGTCAGTCCACCTTGTTTCAGCTTATTCTTTAAATAATATTTAACAGTGGAATTTATGGTGAAAACTGCATTTACTATATGACCAAAAGAACACTTTATTCCAGTCCACTCATGCACATTCTCTCTACACTCTACTTAAATAATTAGATTTTGAAATACATATAAGATATATTTTTCTATATATAATCAAAATAGTTAAACAATAGTTATAAATAGTTTTTTAATTTATTTTCATAGGATTGTAAAATCATTCCTTATTAAAGTCACTAAGTACACAGTCTTGTACATTTGTTTTATACAGTTTTCAGATTTGTTTGCCTCAAAATTAAACTTTGTAATGTTGTGATTCCCCTCATAGCTGGTTGGTGTGGTTCATATCTTTACAGTTGAAAAAATATATATATATTTTAATCCTTATGGGAAAAATATTTTTCAGAACCAAAGCTGCTGCAAAAGTGGCCAGGCACTGTTTCAACTCTATTAGTCCCAATCATTTGAAAGCAAATGATTAAAAGAAAACGCTGACACACTCATCCTAGCAGACAGGCGCTGAGCTAGTTTAGCTTGTTGGCAAGATGCGCAAATGAAAAGTGTCCTAAACACCTCTAAACTAAACCAGCAAATAAATGTTTGGCTATTTTAGGTTGTTTTCTGTTAAGCATAGTCGTTACTTTCCCCTACGGCTGACAGCATAAGCCCTTTAAATAATTCAAGTCGCCCAGCTGTTGTCTTTTTAGCAGGCGTTTCCCACAGAGGCTCTCCAGGCCTCAGCACTCCTGCATCCCGTCTCCATGGCAACATGCATTCTGTCACGTGACAGTGATAAGGCCTTTTACATTTTCTTAAATACATATATATATTTGGCCATTACGAATGAGAGCATTATATATATATATATATATATATATATATATATATATATATATATATATATATATATATATATATATATATATATATATATAGTGGAAAAGCAGCCTTGGCCTCCACGCGCTTCAGTGGCTGGCAGCAGATGAGGAGCTCGGTTTCTGCTTACAGGTGTTATTTGCACATTCCGAGGAAATGAAATGCTCTTAATAAAGAATGGGGGTGTTGTTCTCTGTTAACGCTGTTTTAAAATGTTACATTTGGCTATGAAAAACACCAAAAACTTCCCATTTCTTTGAAAGATGCTGTGACGTGCATTCGTGTGTTAAAAATCAACCGCATGCAAATCACTGATATCGTGCAAATATGTGGTTTTGATGATGCAAATGTAGCTACTTACGCTGATGCGCACGAGAGCGTCCATTATGGATGTAAAGGTTTGCAACTCCGCATCTGCCATTGCTGGAACTATGCCAGTTGGTAAAATGATATCAAATTAAATAAAGGCTATTATTGAGAGCCCTTTTTTAATATATAGCCTAGTCATTAAAAAACGAACAGCTTGTAAGACTGCAAGACTGGTAACTGCAACCGAAACTGACGTAGGACAAACCTTTACGTTATAATGATGTTATTTTTTCTAATATATCGGAGAGCTCCAATTTAACACAATCCATGTTGATTTAGAGGTTTTCCAGCAGTGCTTGCTGTGGTCTATTCTGACGGATGTTGTAGTCGATGGATGTTGTGAGGTGTTTGGGGGGAGGTCAGTAAGGAGCATGCGCAGGGATGCTGAGCGCGCAGCCGCTTGTGATCCAGTCAAGTGTGGAATATAATATAAATATAATATAATATAATATAATATAATATATATAATATAATATAATATAATATAATATAATAATATATATAATATATATATTTTTATAACGTGTGTATTTATGTTGCTTTGATTTTATAGTTTTTTTTTCTTTTTACATGCTATACTACACTATTTGTTTCCTAACGCTGTCATGAAGCTGAAACGTGATTATCCATTTTTTTTCTTTTTCATAAACTTTGTTCATATACCTAGCTATTTAAATGAATAGTCTGTGTAATTCCTAATAAAGTCAAAGTCTAAGAAATAATTCATAGATATAATCCGATGACTTTAGACAATTTAAAGAAGGGTATTTAAAGGGAATAGACTTTTTTAAATGTAAAGAGGAGTTAGAGAAAATTTCACACTTTTTCAGTTGTACTTTTACAAAGTTATTTAGGACTCAAGTTCCATTGTTTATTTGTTTAGTAAATGTGTTAATGAAAACTGATACAATGGTCTTTTTTATGGAATGTGATACTGGTTATGGAGATGGATAATATAGTCAAACTTCATATTTAATTTAGTAAATACATACACAAAGCAAAATACATGTCAACTGTACCAAATGGTGGACTGTTTTCCACTAATTTTAAATATCTTTTATGATTACTTAATCTCAGCACAGATCAATTGTAAAGCTGTTAAGACATATTTGCTGCTGAAAAAGATAAGTATTAGATTTTTTTATGGGGGCATAACACGAAAAAGCTTTGTTTTCATTGTTTTATGCTTCCCGTTGTTATGTAGATTAAACAGAGGAGAAATAACTGTGCTGCTCTCTTGTGTCCACTAGATGGCGCTGTCGGGTTTGTTGGTTCGCACTCGGCACAGTTTTCAGACACTAGCGTCGCGTCATCTTTCTTTGCTCTGCTGACCCAGGGACTGAAAAGCGAGGTGTTAAGCCTGTCTCTTTATCTTCCAGCTGTCAAACATGGGTGAGTATAACTTTTATACAAATTATTCAGAATAAATAATGTTCTACCTATTGGAGCTGTTGGATAGTTTGCACGCATGAACATGAAACAGGACCGATATCGTTTATTTCACTAGTTAACTCGCTGCAAACTTTGAGCCCTTAATTGTAAAATAGTTGCTTGCTGCAGATCTTGATTTAAAGCACTTTGTGAGAACATTAGCAGTGTGTTGAAATGTGGTAGTTTCGTCCTTTTGTGTTTCGGAAAAAAAGCACAAAACATTGTACGTTACTATCTAAATGTGTTTAGCCACAGCTAACCCCATGCTAAAACATTTCATACATTTTCAATCGCCATCGGCTCAGCATTTGAAGAACAGGCGAAAGAACAAGAATAGAATGATCCCAATGTACGCTAACTATTTATATAAGCAAATAAGAACTAAAAGCAAAAAAGATTATTGTAGAAATTTGTAGCTGCACGGAACGTTTTGAAGAGCGTACTGTACATTGACGTGTCAAAATTCGTCCATGTATTTTATTGTTCAGTAGAACAATAAATGATCAAATCTTTCAGATACGTTTAAACTTAGTGTAAATTTAGAAATAGTAATTCAATTTGTTTTCAAATAAATAATATGAGTGAAAAATAAGTGTTTGGATGGTTCCACGCACTCTTTCACACAGTCTTTCTCTCTCTCTATTTGTTTTACAGCGGTGAACACAAGCACGTCCCCTGCTGTTGTCCAGTCTGCTGTCAGTGCTGGTGTTTGCAGGGATGCAGATGTTCAGTAGGCAGCTGGGCTCTTCGGAGTGGCTGACCATCCTTGGGGGTTTCCTGGGATCTGTGCTGTTTGTCTGCTCTCTTACTGTATCCTTATGCCGCTTTGTCCTGCATACAGTCCTAGTTTGTGTAACCTCAACATTATTTGTATTTTACTCATCTGCTTTCTGTTAATTCTTAACCTGCCATTACAGGCTTTCAATAACCTGGAGAACCTTGTCTTTGGCAAAGGCTTCCAAGCCAAAATCTTCCCAGAGAGTAAGTGTGAGAATATGCATGCGCTGACCCTGTCTGGTGCATCCTGCTCTTCGCCTGCAGAAAGTCCAAATGAATACACTATACCCCCCTTCCTCAAATCTTACCCTGGAGGTCCAATGCACTGCAGAGTTTAGCTCCAACCCTGATTAAAGTCACCTGTCTGTCATTTTCGAATGATCCCAAAGACATTGATTGACACTGATTAGCATGCTCAGGTGTGTTTGATTAGGGTTAGAGCTAAACTCTGCAGGAAAGTGGATCTCGAGGTCCAGATTTGAGGATCCCTGCACTATACACTACCATTCAGTAGTTTGGCCTATTTAAAAAAAAAGAAGAAAATAAATTAATACTGTTATTAAGCAAGGATGCATTAAACTGATCAAAATTGACAGTTAAAAGGTTAAACCGTTAAAAAAAAAAGTGAATGCAGTCTTTTCAGCTTAGTTCATCTGAGAATACTGAGAAAAATTCATTAGTTTCCACAAAAACACAAGCCAGTGCCAACTGTTTTCGACATTAATAATAAGAAATGTTTCTTGAGCACCACATCAGCATATAAAAATGATTTAAAAATGAATACATTAATCTTTAAATACATTCTAACAACAAAAAATTGATTTTAACTGTAATAATATTTCACAAACTTACTGTTTTTTGTGATCAAATAATTTGCAACCTTAAAGAGTGTAAGAGACATTATTATACCGAGCCCAAACTTTTGAACAGTGCCATTTTAATAATGAACAAATTATACAAATTTGTAATACATATTAAATCAGATTAATGATTTTAATTCAGATTAATATCTGTACTTGCCTGAAAAAGATTCCATCTCTCTCTTAGTTTTCGTGTGCCTGTGCCTCTCTCTGTTTGCGTCTGGTTTGGTGCACCGTGTGTGTGTGACAACATGGTAAGTGGGACGGCATTACTTATGTTTTAAAGTAATTGATTACCACAGAAAAAAAAAAAAAAAAACTTGACTCGTACCAGTTTTTGAAAACTAACAAATAAAAAAATTGTAGAGGAGAAAACCCACAGTACTTTTATAGGTTTCATGTCTGATTGGCAACTGTTCATTTGTTCTTTCTTTCTCTGCCCTCTCCCATATAGCCTGATCTTCTCTGTCTTTGCACTTTACTACATCAACAAAGTGTCAGCAGCTCTTTACCAGGCAGCACCTGTCCCAACTCCCGCCAAACCCACCAGCAAGGGCAAAAGAAAGAACTGAAATGCTTACCTCATCCCATTACTATCGCGGTCACCCATTCAGCCACCAGACCGCAGTGTGCTGAAGCTACAGAATCTGATGTGTTTGCCAACAGCTGACTTTTTTTTATTATTATTATTCATTCCATTCAAGATAACTAAACACATTTGATCAAATCAGTCATAGATGTGTGATTTTGGGTTCTGTTTACAATATATTTTGTTTAAGGGGTTTGTTATTAAAAATTGATGAAAGAATACGTGTACCATTTTGCTTGTTGGTGGACTCCAAATGACTAAAAGGTGTAGTCACATTTGTTGTCGCTCAGCAAAATTTCACAGGCAAGATCCAGTCATTCAATAGGAATATATTAAATGGAGAGACTAATAGGGATGTGTGAAAGCTTCCCTTGCAGACCTGGACATTTTTTTAACCCAGAAAACTGTCTGTACTATACCTTAAACCACAAAGTGTTTTCATTGTTCTGGTTTTCCCCGCTTTGTGTATGCTAACTGCCTAAGGCCTCAAAATGCATTCTGGGACTTTCAGCTAACTCAGTCTTGGTACTGACCCTGCAAAAAATTTCAATCATTGTCAACTTTCTGTTTAAACTAGTATTACTCAGTCCTTAAAGGTCAAACTGCAGATAAGGTTCAAACTAGCATGGAATTTAAAATATGGGCCTCTACCAGTTGAAGCGCAAGCAAATATATTTTCAACGTGTTTCAATTAAAGCCAGAAAGCTGTGAAACTGCTGTGATCTGAATTTTCAGAAGGACAAAACTAATGGATGTCTATTTTTACATCAGAGTTTCTGCGGGTCTTAAAAAGGATTTTAAAAAGTCTAATTAAGGCCTAAAAAAATCTTAAATCAGACCAGGAAGTCTTAAATTCAGTCATGCCATTAAAAGTTAAAGTTAGTTAACAACTTTAGGAACTAAACAAGAACAATCCTACTACAGCATTTATTGATCTTAGTTAAAGTTAATTTAAACATTTACAATTTTTTTTTATTAAAACAATGGTGTTTGTTAACATTAGTTCATACACTGAATTAGCCTGAACTAACAATGAATAACTGTATTTTCATTAACTAACATTAACAAAGAGTAATACAGTATGGTAATGGATGTACTGTTCATTGTTTGCTCATTTTAATAAATTAACTAACATAAACTAATGGAACCTTATTATAAAGTGTTACCAACATTTCTCATAAAACAAGACTTCTTATCCTGTTGTTTTGCTTTCCAAATAAAGGTATGTATTTTAAATCAATATTTAAGAATCTTTAGACAATTGCACTGGAACTTTTTTGAATCAAACTACTAGTTAGGCCACTTAAAAAAAAAAAAAAAAGTCATGTCCTAGCTTGAAAAGAAAGCTGAGAAAACTTGTGAAAACAGTTCTGAGCTGTACTAGCATGGATGCTACTATGATAACACAATCACGCCCATTCAAAACACAATGTGGCATTCATCCATTCTCTCTCTTCCCCTTTTTTTCCCCCATGTCCTACTGAGATTTCATTTAGTTTCCAAAGGGAAACGCTGTATAAGAGTAACTTTACCTTTGTTTTGCTTGAGGAAATACTGATTTATTAGGTCTGTGGTGCAAAGAATGCATTAATTCCAGCTAAACATTCTGTCTCATTCATATGTGGTATGTGCACAGTAATGCTGCTACCAAAAATGCACATAGGTTGTGTCGTTGGTCACTTAATTTATGATCGTACATTTTCTTACATAGACAAAATGGTTAAAGGCACTTTTTATATTCTGGTTAGGGAGTGGACATCCCCTCATTCCTGCTTTGCAGGCTGGAACAAGCCTTATCACTGCCAAAACAGCAGCCCTACCCTTTAAAATAATGCCCTGGCAAGTATCCTTTTCAGACATCTGTCCAAAACTGAGAGCAAGAGAAGTTGTTTTGTCAGAAGATAAGTATTGTGAAAGCTTTGAGTCACTCACTTAGGAAATCAAGTTTGGAAAACCACAAGCGTTTTCTGTGGCGTTAAGCCCTAAACAGTTAACAATACAAACAGTTTACGTTACAGTCCTTACCCACGGACTCACCCAACTTCATACTCGTCATTCGGGCGGAGCCCCAGTATAAATGCATGCTCTGCTTCTTGAACAACTCTTGCACGGGACATAGGCTACATTCTTTCATCTTCAGGTGACGCTCTGCCTTTTTTCAGCGTAAGTACACAGATTTTACTATTCAGAAAAGTGTTGCAGTGCTCTAGAGCATAGTATAACTTTGTTTAACTTGAGCATAATTTATTTTATTTTAATTTTTTAACCTTAGTATTCGTAATGACTTCGAAACAGGAAAATAGTTTTCGAGAAGAATGTGACGTTCGTAGATGCCCAGATTCTATGGACGTCAGCGTCATTTACATAATCGAATCTAAGTTTTACAGGGAGATTAAAAGTCCGCTGTTAATTTTAAATAATAGCTGTTAATACTTACATAACTGAAAAAATTGCTTCAGCATATACTATTATTAATTGCCTTAATTCTTTACTGCGTCATCATAATGACGGTGGGTGTTATTACTCACACTTTGGCTTTTTCCCAAATGGAAAAATCCAGTTACCTATGTTTCAGTCTGCCCAACAGTTTGATTAAGCGATGAGACACTCACATAAACGAATGTTATTTCTCACTGTAGACAGTCATAATGCCGTCTGATCTGGAGAGAGCGATGGAGACGATGATCACAGTGTTTCACCGTTATGCAGGCAATGAAGGAAATACATCAACATTAAGTCGCAAAGAGCTCAAACTGCTGATGGAGACCGAGTTGGCCAGCTTTATGAAGGTACAACATTCCACCTTTTATTGCTACACCCAGGGTGGGGCAACTCTAAACATGGTGACTTGGACCCTGATGATCGGGTTGGTTTCCAACACGTTCCTGGAGGCCCCCCAACACTGCATGTTTTCCATGTCTCCTAATCAAACACACCTGATTCAGTAGAGACTCCAGCAACTCAAATGGGTGTGTCAGACAAAGGAGAGATGTAAAAGGTGCAGTGTTGGTGGGCCTCCAGGAATGAGGTTGGGAACCACTACTCTATGGTGTAGCAAGGGGCCTTAAAATTTTTGGCCCTGCTCATTGTGTATCTTCAAGAATTTTCTAAAACTTTACTCTTTTTCCATTATCTTTAAAAAAAAGGTTCCCATTTGTTCTATTTCAAACATGTTTCTCTCATCATCTGTAGTCTCAGAGGGACCCTGCTGCCGTAGAGAAGATTATGAAGGATTTGGATGGTAATGGTGATGGAGAGGTGGATTTTGAAGAGTTTGTGGCTCTTGTGGTGGGCCTGTCCGTGGCCTGTGAACAATTCTACAAGCTGCACATGCAGAAGACAGGGGGTTTCAAAAAGCAATAAAAGATGACTGTTATTTAAGTTTGTTTATAAGTTTTAATAAACCATTTCAGCCACATGCCTTGATTTGAACTTCTTACTATGGTTACACTGTATGTATGTAAAGGAGGATGTTTCTGTAGTTTTGTTAAGTGATGTTCAAATTATTATTTTTTGTTTATATAAGTATTAGCATTAGACACAAAAGAATCTGTCCACAGATGTCCTGTAAGTAGGGTGACCATGAGCCATTTTCCCAGGACGCGTCCTTGCCAGGATTTTTATATTGCCTAAAACAACCAAAGTAGTTTGACTAATAACATGCAGGTATGTTACATAATCAACCAACCGTGGCATGTGAGAAGGTGAGAGATACAGAGAACAATCAAAGCAATGCAAATACACGTACATGTTAGGTGTTTGTTCATTTATTCTTGAACTTGAAGCGTTGCTGCGCACCGATCATTGTATGACACTAAAGTACCAAGAGAGTGATTTGAATGCACAAGGAGCCGTCTGCTCTGCTCTCTGCTCTTATGAATGCCATACAATGATCGATCTGCACAGCACAAACAGCCAAAATCTGGATATTTTAGGCAATATAAAAATCCTGGCAAGGATGCGTCCTGGGAAAATGGCTAATATGGTCACCTCTACCTAGTTCCAGCACAGAAGTAAACACTTTTTTTTTCTTTTTTGTTGTCCTTTGCTTCCATGCAGTTCAGGGCTTTATTCAACAATTATTTCCAATGTTATAAATATATCATGACACAAGTTTTTTTTTTTTTTTCAATGAGACTCTTACAGAGGGAATGCAAAATGTCCTCTATGATTCAATTTCATTGGAACTGGAGAACTCCAATCTCAAATTGAGTTAGAGAGATTGTGCTTTACAATCTTAAAATGAAATATATTCCAGAACTGAGCACTTGGTTAGAATTGACATGTTTATTTTAATGAAATGGGTGCCATCAGCTTAGTTATTTAGGAATGATGCTACAAGATACAGCATATTAAAACTGATTCATTTACATTTCATAACTTACAGCCAATGAGTGACACACAGGTGTCTGATCAATCCTTACAACTAAGATAAAGATGGAGCATTTATTCTGTCTTACTGGTGAAAAGTAAAGTAATTTATATGATTATATGTAATCTTTAAAATATTCAAACATATATTTAAATAATTATTTTTATTTTTCAGACATTGGTATTTTTAATTACCATAATACAAATATGAAAAATAAAGGTTGATTCTGAATGCTTTCTTTTTGGAATAGAATGGTAGGTTCAACTCTCATCCTGGCCTTCACTATTTTTATAGCCTACCTAAATCCACCATTTAGACAACAGACATTCAGTAAACAGGTTTAGCTCTGGGCCAGACTGATTAATATTTTATGCAACCCTGTGATCAAATTTATTTATATGTTATCTGTGGAACATTATATTCATGATTTGTTCCCTAACGGGACTTCATGCACATGCTGGTGTTTATTGTAAATACACATTATAGATATTAAAATACGTTCGTAGGATAGTATCAAATAACCCCATTATATTTCACCCATTGACACATCTGATTGCTGATTTTCAAACCTGTGTGCTCTCAAAGACTCTCCTCCCCCCTCAGGAACCACTGACAGTATGGAACTTTAAATACATAGTTCAGATCTTGATTAGATCACTACAACAAGTACTGTATATTGATGAGTTTGTGTACATACTGTATATAGCCTTCTCACAAGCTATTGCATGATGCACAAACAAACTGAATGAAACAGGACAATTATATATTTTTATTGTAAAAGTGAAATAAAGGGAAGTTAAGCCAAACACCCCCAGGGCATCCAGAACACAAACTGAGATATTTAACTCAAACCATTGCAGGTGAGGTTGATCTGGCATCAGCTTGTGCTCTAGCAGTGCTCGACCACGGATCTGCTCTCTTTAACCAGAGCCACCAAGAGGCTTTTTCTGCCTCCTCTGTGCTATTAAAGATTGTCCTCTCTCCAGTAATGCCAAGTGCAGTATAAGCTCTGCAGAGATACTGTCCTGCAAAGCCTCTGCATCCCACTTCCACTGGCAAGCACACCTAGCCTTCCAGCCTTTCCTGTGGCAGTCGCTGACTAAACTGTTGTAGTTCTCCTTCTTCTGCTTAAAGGCCTCCTCCATGCGCTCTTCTCACGGCACTGTAAGCTCCAGCATGACGAGACTGACACCAGGACAATGTCAGGCCTAAGAGTGGTTTTGGCGACATGCTGCAGGAACTTGAATTGACTGCCCACATCTGCTGACAGCTGCCAGTCCTCTGCACTGTTTAGAAACCCTGATGTTGCTCTAGATGTTGGTTTCGGTTTTTCCCCAGCTATGATGAAATAGGTGGTTTGCTTCCAAGGTTTGGACCTTCGACAGCTCATGATGGCACTGCATATGCTCTCTGCGATGGTCTTGAGCACCTGGTCGTGACACCATCGGTATCAGCCTTCCCCCAGATCTTTTGGGCAGCAACTGGGTCCCCTTCCTCTGGCAGAGTGGGCATGCCGGTGTATCGGCCAAGCTCCAGCAGTGCAGATTGGATGGACTGGGAAGGACGTTGTAAACTGCCTGGACTAGGAACTTAATACGGTGAGGCTCTGCCTACCAGAGGTCATTCCATGAGATCTTCCTCTCCACAACTTCCTCCCATCTCATCCAGGTGCCTTGCTGTCTCATTCCCACTGCTCTGCTGGTCCTCTCCTCCTCCACAGCTGCTCTCACCTCGTGCTAGATCAATTACCTCCTCTCCTTCCCTCAAGCCTTAATTGTCAAAACAGGGGGGTGGTTCCCAGTCCAGCCCTTCCTCTGGCCACTGTTCCCACCAGGACTCCATGATGTAGCCATGATTCTGCTTGATCCATAGCAGCCTCTGCTCTCCACTTCCTGCCGGTCCTGACTGCTACCCATGCTCCGGAGACCTTGGGGTCTGATGTTTAAATGACATAATTTCACCAACATGTTCATTGCCAGAGCAAACAGGATCACTGAGGAGGTGCACCCTGTGACCATTCCCACCTCCAGTATGTGCCAGTCTGATGTTTTTGATCCTGTGGAGGCTCTCAGGCTGAAATCGCTGTAATAGTCCAGGATGAGTTCTCTTACCATTGGACCTGGTGCCTCTCTAGGGTTTCAAATACCTTTTTGTAGGGCATTGAGCGTCAGATCTAGCCACCTCACCACTAGGTCTCCCTAGCATCTCTGAGGAGCTGTGTGACCATGCCCACGTGCTCTAAACACCCTGGTGTGCCCGGGATGCCACCTTTCTGGACAGAAGTGTCTACATACCCATTCTTGAAGAAGAACTCGGTCAATCGCT
Source organism: Carassius auratus (assembly GCF_003368295.1). NCBI lineage: Eukaryota > Metazoa > Chordata > Actinopteri > Cypriniformes > Cyprinidae > Carassius > Carassius auratus. Next base: position 16,961,406 of record NC_039283.1, read on the forward strand.
TAGCTAAGATGTTGAAGAAAATCTTCCCTTCAACACTGAGCAGTGGGATGATACGGAACTGGCTGATATTCACAGTCTTTCTGCAACTCACCACTTTTGCTCTGCTTTTCCTCTTCTCCAGATAACAAATAAAAAAATAAATGTTATAGCAAGACAAGAAAAAAATGATACATCATGTTGAAATTTTTAAATGGATTGTTGTAGGTTTAGCAAAAGGTCTGTATGATTGACTGGTCTTAGTTAATGCAGCCAGTAGCCACTGTGGAGGTGAAGTGGCATGACAAGTGGTACAGAATAAACCTTACAACAGACAGACAATTCATGCTCACAGACACATCACTCACATTATTGTTTAGCTGTTGTCTTAATAGTGTGTTTGGAGTCAGAAGTAGAATTTTAGATAAGAGTGATGAAATCTAATAATTTCATTTGTTTGGGGACAAATGGGATAGTGGATAAAAATCCAGCTAAATAGCTTGTTATTAAATATATACTATACTATAACTATATATACTATACTATTATTACTTTTTTATTTAGATAGATATAGCTTATGTGTCAATGTATCCACTGTTCTGTCCGCCTCAATCTGATTGTAATGCAGAATTTTGGTTACAAAACTTAATTTGGCTTCACTTCATTTGAGAGATAAACCTCATTTCTATTGTACTCAAGAGCAGAGAAAACATTCTGGAAGCACACAAGAGCATATAGAAAACAGTCAAAGGACAGGCAGCTGAAAACTGAAAGATTTATTTTTTAAAGTTTTCCATGCCAGAGTGGAAATAAGGCTGGCATCCGGAAAACATTATCTTTTATCAGCCCACTGAGAGAGAGAGAAAGGGGGTGGAGATAGAAAGAAACATATCGAAACAAAGAGAATGTAAAAAATATGAGTGGTGACGGCCAGTGATCTCTATGTGAATTTTCCACTTAAGCAACAGAAGTATAAAAGTGCTATAACGAAACACAAAGCGTATCCTGTAGGATGGATCATTACACGCACACAATAAACACAACGCAATCCTTGCTTCATTCAATGAATATTATACAGGAGAGGCCAGAAAGTTTAGTGCAACTCTTTTTGTTTAAAAGAATATACAATTTACCACAGAGATGTAAAGTCTCGCTGATGGCCCTAAAATTCACAGTGCTCATTACAAACATTGACACACACACACACACACACACACACACACACACACACACACACACATGTAAGCTTGTAAGCAATATTAAAAAAATTAAGAAACATGAAACGAACATACTAAATAACAAGCATACTAAATTATCTTCTTCTCTCTTTTTAACAAAACTAAAGTAATGAATAAACTGCATACATTTATAACATTAAAACACATTAAAAAAATCTTAACCTAACCTAATCGGACATTTCTAAAAATAAAAATAGGCCTTTTGTCAATGTCCTTGTTTGACAACCTGGTCTCCCTTATCACTACAGACAGTTTTAGATATTATGAAAATTAGCAGGTGCTTTAACAAATTCACGTACATGTATATAGCACTAAGACTCAAATGGATGCAATGTTCATTATTACAAGAAAAGAGAAAATGTGTCTTCTATTAAGCTGATTCAGTTTAGCTTAAAGTTCTCATTTGTGACGCAGCTGTCCGGAGCCATGGGAAGGGGAGGGAAATTCATGTTGATGTTCGTGTTCTGTCCTCTAGCTATGCCAACACAGTATTCAATTAAATTAAATTAAATTCATGTTTATTTGTATAGTGCTTTTTATGATACAATCATTACAAAGCAACTTTACAGAAAATTATGTTTCTACAATATTATTTAGTAGTAGCTTATAAGTGGTGACTGTCAGTTTAATGCGCATCTGACAGGATTTTTCAGAAAAATTAATACAAGACATAGTCAGCCAGACGATGACGTTATTAACAGCAATTTACATGATGCAATCACACTTGTAGCAATATTTGTTAGTTCTGTTTGTTGATTCAGGGTTAGCATCATCTTAGGTCCTCTGAGGGGTCTGCGTCATCTCTTCTCAGGTGTTCTGGATCCAGACTGGAGCTTGTGTAAATCCTAGTTACCACGGGATGTAAATCCCTTGGCAAAACAGAGAAACAAATAGAAACATCATGAGCATAGGTGCTGTTCCAACAAATTAAAATTTACCCAAGCTAAAGAATAGTCTCTTTAGGGGTAAAACATTTTGTTACTTGCACAGTACCATCAAAGGAACACATTTTTACTTTATCTACTAAAGTGTGGATCTTAATACCTTGAGGGATGGTGCACCTTTCTTGAAAATGTTTTGTAGAATTCTATTTTTTTTTTTTTTTTTTTTTTTGATGGTCCACAACATTTAGTGCAGTAAACATTTAGCTTGTTTAAAAACCAAGCATGACAACAATAAGAAAACTTATAGTCTCTATTATTGGCTTTTAGCGTTTCTTAGAATACTAGACAATTACCCTGCTCTTAAACCATGCAGGACTGGTTATGACTGCTGAAGTGGCTCCATTATGATTTCAACACAATGTAAGGCAGTATATTCACGATCTTTTTCTGATTAATGCCATAAATCCAGCGTGAGATTTCATTATCTAATAATGTTAACACCCTGTAGCTACATGTCAAAAATTACTCTAGGTCAGTTGCATAAACACAGCTATTATGTTAAGACTTGTCTAGAAATGATTTACTTTTTGGATTCAAATAAAACTTTTTTATTTAACTAACTTTAAAAATGTATGAAGTCATGAGGAAAATAAAATGAGATAGCTATGCTGTAATACAGTTTTTTTCAACTGCTTACACACAAAATTATTACTTGTCACACAATTTCTAAAACCTGACACTCAAACACCAGAACCACACACTAAATCTGCAAAACCATACACAAATTTTTGGCCTTTTACTCACTTTTCAATTTCGTTAAACACTTTTTGCAAAACACAACACACAATTTTCTATGAAACACACAAAAATCTGACAGGAAGTTTCTTGATTTCCTTTTATAAACACAACCAATCAAAATGGCACACTAATTCATCAGTGCCTCACACTAACTCCTTACATGTGCAAACACTTGTTGCTTTACTTAACAGCAACCAATCATAACTGTAGTAGTGGCCTATAAATAGGCCAAAGGTCAAGTAACAGGTTTTGGAAAATGGATGCAAACACTGCAGACAGAGTAAGAGGAGTTGGAAGGGGAGGAAGAGGACGAGTCAGAAATGGAGGACGATAAGGAACAAGAAGAGTGGTCTCGAATGAGATTAGGGTTACAGTAGTCGATCATGTGATAAACCATGGTTTAACAATGAGAGAGTTAATTACTAATTTGAGTAGATTTACTGTGGCGGGTATAATTCGAACCATTAGAAATGAGAACCGGTATGTAACAATCTAATGTAATGTACACATGTTCTAATGAACACATAATGGCTTTTTTACAATAACAAACAATAGGCCTATACTATAATAAATATATTTTACTGTAGTACCCTTGCATTCATTTACTACAGAACATTGCATTGGTCACAGTTTGGTAAGGTATCGCGAGAGAGAATATAGCATGTGACGTGGATGACGTATGTTGGCCGGACCCAGCCTGGAGGAGAGATGGAGCCTACACCCAACCATCTCCACATGCACGCACACACATTATGTTTGGTTTTACACTACATGCTACAACACTACATATTTTTGATGTGTTTTTTTTTTTTCTTTTCAAACAGTGTACACTAATACTACATTTACAACCACAAAGAGCAAAAAAGTTAAAGTTTGGTTTCAATTTTGCTTTTTTTACTTTATATATTCAACAGCTCTCTCCCAATTACATTCAATCATGTACATGTGAGTTTTTAAAAGAGCTTTAGGTTTTGAATAACAGTGTGTATGTGACATAATCAAAAATATAACATTATGGTAAAGGTGTTTACAATGTAAGACAAATGTTTGCTTTTGAAATGTTTGCGATATTTTGACTGTTGTGTTTCATTTTGAATAAGATGTGAGGCATTTTGCATCTTGTGTGTGCAATTCTTGAATTTGTGTGTTAAGTTTTGAAAAAAATAGGAAAACTTTGGAAAATGTGTGTAAGCAGTTGAAAAAAACTGTAAGAACAAGAATTTAAACGGTATGGGTATGAACAAATCATGACAAAGAAAAGTTAACGCAGGTGCGTAGGTGTCTGTCAAAGGTGTGAATGATGGGAAGGAATGTATTTTTGGGTCTGACATTTGCATATACTCAATCTGTTCCTTCAGTTCTCGTTATTGGCTCTCAATTTTTGCACTTCTTGTTTGCCTTGAACTCCAGAAGAAACACCATGTCTGGTAAGAGAATTTTTATTTTTTTTACTGAGATGTGTTACTGGTTCAAATTAACTAATGCCTCTGACTGCTGCTCTACTGCTGTATTTTAAGCATTGCAGCCTTCATTTAGGGTGCATAAATGTTAAATGTTTTTCAGCTGTTAATTGATTGGTTGATATTTATTTTATTCATTTTAAGGTTATGGTTTCTGTGGGAAGACAACAAGAAGAGGCATTTGGTGGTGGTTGAAATGATCTCTCTTCTGTCTTGAGGGTATGTTAAGGGTGTTGAATATAATCCTCTTGCTCTTAAAACTGTCCCTTCTCCAGAGGGCTGTAACCAGTTCTGTGGGTTGTATTATTGCTAGACATGACATTTCATATTTTGTACTTTTGACATAACTTGTAATAACTTTGAATGTTGTAAGCAATAGGCTTTGTTGTATTATTGTCAATATTATTGTTTATGATACACCTGTTTTCTACACACTAATTTTACAGACATCCAGAAAGGAATAGCTTTGCTGATTTCAGCCTTTAACAAATACTCAGAAAAGGAGGGAGACAAAAAGACCCTGAGCAAAGGCGAGCTCAAGGATCTGCTCACAGCAGAGATGGGAGACATCTTTAGGGTGAGAGGCACTGCAAAACGGTTTCATAAACTGACCAGTTGAAATATAATTTCTCATTTCATTATGCTTCATTTAAAAAGCAGGTATTAAAATTGATGCCTTTATATATATTTGAATTAAAAAATAACATTATTTACAAAAAAAAAAAGTTAATTATTTTGTATAAATTCTCATAATAAATATATATTGTGAGCTATTGCTGATGTAAATGTGTCATTTAATTCATGTCACCATACTGACCAAGTCTCTGATTATGCTTTTGTGTGTGTTGTGTTTGTTAAAGAAATCCACTGACAAGACAGCTCTGGACAAGATTTTTAAGGATCTGGATGCAAATGCAGATGGCACTGTGGACTTCCAGGAGTACGTCACCTTGGTCGCCTGCCTCACTATGATTTGCAATGACTTTTTCAAAAAACAATGATCTTGTCCTTACAGAACGTTTATCTGTAAAGTGGTGTTGCATCTGAAACTAACAATAAAGGTTTTTAATGATTTGAATTAAATCTGTATTCTTACAATATGTTGGTGTGAGTGTTCTTATTTGTAAATGTGTGTTTATGGTGTTTGTGGCTTCAGCTTACATGCACATGAAGGTTATTCCTATAGATATATTACAACTATATGCTTCAATTTCAGATGGAAATGTTCACCTGTATACCACGACATTCCTAACATAATACGTACATATAATGAATTGTCAAATTGCACTAGAAAGATACAGCCAGGGGAGTTTGATCAAGGTTGGAGCGAAACCCAGAGTTAGGCGCTTAATTTGGTTTAGAGCGAAAAGTGGACCTCGAGGTGCAGGGTTGAGATTCCCAGTTCTATACACTCTCAAACTACCAAATGAAGCTAACCCAAGGAGCTGTGGTTTAAAGTGATTTTAGAGCAGCCAAGGGGCATTGTTAGGCATGATGATACAGTAAATGGGTCATTCTACGGAAATGTCCATTTTTCTGTCCCTAGCCTTTACAGAAATATTACACTTGAAAAACACTTTAGGTTTACAATTTTTTTATATTTTAAAATGAAACAATATGTTATTTGAACAATTACACTTTCTTGAGCCATCAATGTGGCAATATTTGATTTTTAATAATTAATTAGAATTCCAAGCACCACAGAAGTGCTCGTCCCCACAGTCATGTACAGAGGGAAAATGCTTTATTTTGAGGTCAAAAACAGTGTTTTCTTCCATTTAAAATACAACCATGTGTCCATAACTATCAAATATATGATGTAAATTACATTAAAAAACAAAATGCTAAATAAATATTATAAAATATATAATGAAAGTAGTGGTCCCCTGGAGTTGTGTCACTGGTGTTACCGTTTAACAAAAAAGCTCTTATTTTGAAATAACCGTCATGCTGATGACATCACTCGACTTTCTTCTTCCAATTTTCTGGAGATCTATGAAGAGAAGCCCATGGTAAGTCCACTGTCTCTTTTCAATTATCAGAAATCTTCTCATTTATCTCATGATTTCATATGAAGCTTTTAGTTGAAGTCACTGGTATGACCTCTTTTATTGTTTAGGCATTGTAAAAAACTAGAATACAAATGGATTAAACTACTTAATTTAGTGAGTACACCATGATTGACAACATGTGGTTTGATACCTTGCAGCAGCCATTTTGTAAAATGCAGTTTTCATGAAAATTGTCACTGGTGTTACTGTCACTGGTGTCACCTTCCTTATGGGTAACACCAGTGAAGATCAGTAACACCAGTGACTCCCTTTTATAGATAAACTTTGTTCAAAGCTATTCATTTAGTTATTTTGCATAAAATAGCCCTAAAATTGTGATTCTAACTTTTCTTTGTCATTGTTAATCCTCCTTTGGTCATGTATTTCTAAATTGAGGGTATGTCTAAACTGAGCGCAGCTGAGAAACAGCGACTATACAGAAAGCGTAGGGATGCTGATCCTGAACGCAGAGCAGAGTATTTGCAGAAAAGGAAACAGAGCTATGTCCGTGACATTGACACACAAAAAAGAAAGAGAGTAAGTAATTTGGGTGAAAGGGAGAAGAGATATGAGCGAAAGGCATGGAGGGTCCGTCAGCAAAGATGCAGGCAAAGAGTCAGAGCAGGAGCATTGACCCCCCCCCCCCCCCCCCCCCCATCATCACCAGATAGATCACCCAGCATTTCAAGTTACAAACTGAACTGTTACAAATACAGAAATAAATGGTGAAAGAGATATAAAAGTGCATAGCATTCAGTACCTCCACATACTCTCTCTCTCTCTCTCTCTCTCTCTCTCACACACACACACTCTCACACACACACTCATACTCTCTCTCTCTCTCACACACATGTTTGTTTTTGTGTAAAGTGTGTTCATCCCATAGGTGTAATGGTTTTTATTCTGTAGAAACTGTATATTCTATGGTCCTTCACCAACCCTACACCTAAACCTAACCCTCACAGGAAACTTTGTGCATTTTTACTTTCTCAAAAAAACTCATTCTGTATGATTTATAAGCGTTTTGAAAAATGGGGACATGGGTTATGTCCTCATAAGTCACCCTCTCCTTGTAATACCTGTGTCATACCCATGTCATTATACAGAGTTGTGTCCTGATATGAAACAGAAACAAGAGCACTCTCTCTCGCTCACTCTCTCACACACACACTCTCTCTATCTCTCACACACACTCAAGCTAGGGTTAAATGAGTGAGAACTTTTTTTCAAGAAGATATTTTGCATTACAGACAACTACAACAAGGGAGGAGACAACGCAGGAGAGATGCACAAAGGAAACAAAGGGAAATAGAGAAACTGAAAGACAAGATCATCGGTTAGAAACGAAGATATGAAATGGTGAAGAAATGAAGTTAAAATGTTAAGTTAAAATGTTGTCTATGATATTTTTCTAACTCTGATTTCAGTTCTTATGAAATGAGTCATTTGTATATGTTATGTATGTCACTGGTGATTTGTTGTGTCACTGGTGTTACTGTGTTTTTTTTCTTTCACATTAAATAAAATCTGTCATATGTGGCATAATGATCATTTTAAATTCATTGAATTCTGCTGCACTTAAGAGTTAAGCTTTAAATGATTGTATTATTGCTAGTTTAAAACCTTTTTTTCAAATATTTTCATTGTTATAGCAAATACATGGTTGTGCAATTGAACTAACATCATTCAGTCACACTTTTAACAAACCTGATTAAAATAAATAAAACATAATCACCGTATTAGTTAGATCATCATTAATTTTCTGTACCTCTGACTGCATGTGCTGAAAAAAAAATTACAAAATATTTCATAACACCTTTAATATCACTAAAGAAGTAAGGTAACACCAGTGACAAAAAAATGGTGTATGCGGTTTTTAAATACATGCACACAAAAAATAAAAAATCATTAAGCTGTAATTTATGTGTACTCATAAAGTCAAAGGGTAATCTAATAATGTGGTCTAAGTTTAAATTTTAGAAAAAGAAATCAATTTTAAGAGATCTTGCCATACCAAATGTGGACGTTTCTGTAGAATGACCAGCGGGAAACTTTTTGGATGTTGGTGTGCGATTAGAAGTTGGTTCAGCCAGCTGAGTTAAGGACTAAACAAGGACAAGAGATGCCTCTACCACCTCCTTTTTTTTTTTTTTTTGTGGTTAAGGGAGTGAACAATAATAGTGAGAGAGCACAGTAAGAGTAGAGAGAGGGACATAAATTTAGGTAGCTATGTTTGTGCGTTAAGGGTTGGGATTGTGGGAGGGGATGAATTTGGGGGTGACATTTCTTTATAACACCCAGTCTGTCCCTTCAGTCCTCACTCGGACTGTCCCATTTTCTTTCAGTTCTTGCACGCTGTGAACTCCAGAAACACCATGTCAAGTAAGAGACTTTTAACTGAATTGTTTTTACTGCTTAAAATTAACTAATGCATCCCACTGCTGGACTATAAAAGTCTGATGGGTTCAACATCTGCACATTAATTGCATTCTTTGAAGGGTAGCTTAGTTTATACGTATATGTTATATGTTTTTCGGCCATTAATTGATTAGTAGAATAGTTTAAGAGTTTGTGTGTTAAGAAGAAATCAGAGGAAAAGGAGTCAGTTGATGGTGGATCAGATGACCAATGAAAAAGATCAAGAAGATATATTTCTTTCTGTCTCTCTATTCTGTTTTAATTAAAGGGCATGTAGGGTGTTGGCCATAATCTGATTGTGCTTTTTTTTTATCCCTCCTTTTCTGAAAACTCCCACTCTTCAGACAATTATGGTCCGGCCCTTCTCCAGAGGGCTGTAACCAGTTGTGTGTTTTATATTTTTGCTGGGCATTTCATATTATTGTACTGCTGACATCTCCATTACTAATGATTGTGGATGTTGTAAACAATGAGTTTTGTTTGATTGTTATTAATATTATTTTTATTTATTACACACCTGCTGTGTATCACACCAATTTCACAGGTCTCCTTGAATCAATAGTTACGGTGATTACAGTCTTTCACAAATACTCAGAAAAGGAGGGAGACAAAAAGACCCTGAGCAAAAACGAGCTCAAGGAACTTCTCATAAACGAGATGGGACCGATCTTTGAGGTGAGAGGCACTGCAGAACTTTCATAAACTGACCAGTTGAAATTTCATTTCTCATTTCATTATGAAATTTGAATTAAAAATGCTTAACTTAAAATGTTGTGTTTGTTAAAGAACGCCTCTAACCCAGCCAAACTGGACAAGATTTTTATGGCTCTGGATGCAGATAAAAATGGCACTGTGGACTTGAATGACTACATCATCATGGTCACCAGCATTATTATGCTTTGCGAGGAGACCTTCCAAAAATATAAATAAATATAAAGTATATTTATAATACCATGATAAATTACTTCGCTTTTATAACAGTACAGAATACTATATTAAAAAAAAAGAAATCTGCCTTAGTGTGTGATAAGAAGCCACTTCAGATCACAACAACTGTTATTGTCCCTCCATTCTAATATTAAGCTAACACTAAAGTTAACAACACATCTCTCCATTTTCTCTATTCGATACGTTTTTTTTTTTTTTTACACACATTGTATTTTTATTTTTATTATCCCACTGGCATTTCATTTGATTTATTTTGGTGTAAATTTTTTTTAATTTATTTTTTATTTTTTTTGTGATCAGACAAGTTGCAAATTACTACATTAATATAAACTGCATTAATCTTTCTTGGATCTCATAAAATATAAAAATTTCCATTATGTGTCTCCATCTTGTGGTGGAACTTAGAACTCTTTCTTGGGCACTCGGAGCCTAAAAAAATGAACTTTTATCTCAAATTCAAAGAATGTTCAAGTTCAAACTTAATCTCACAGAATGGATTTGTTTTATAACATTCACAAGTTTCATTTATTTTTAATTTCAGTTCACTCAATGCCAATGCAAAATGCCTTTTTGAACAAACATTAGTGCACAGTGCATAAATTGTTTTCCAGATTCTTATGGCGGGATTGTGGTTTATATTTTAAGAACATTTACAAATAACTACTGTATGTCTTACAAACACCGCAATACCATACATTACTCAATTTTAGTAATAATGTTGATGCAATTATGTGCTAATCATCATTTTTGTAGGTTGAGGTTTGGGGGCTGGGGCTGTCTCTCAAGGCTCTTGGAATCGTTCTAAACTCTAAACTGTTACTGATTCTGATGACTTTATTCATTTGTAACATTTGTAACAAGAGAACACATCAAAATAAATAAATAAATAAATACATAAAATAAAAATAATGGAGTGTGGGTGTCATCCAGTGGCTTCATATGGGTTTTTACATCTTCATTTCATTTAAGCACTTAACTTCACTGATAAGACAGACTTCTCAGGTCTGTGCTCCAAAGCATGCATGCAAATTTACAGAGTCTGTGAATTAACGTCAACATTGTTCAGAGAAGAGATATGAGCGAAAGGCATGGAGGGTCCGTCAGCAAAGATGCAGGCAAAGAGTCAGAGCAGGAGCATTGACCCCCCCCCCCCCCATCATCACCAGATAGATCACCCAGCATTTCAAGTTACAAACTGAACTGTTACAAATACAGAAATAAATGGTGAAAGAGATATAAAAGTGCATAGCATTCAGTACCTCCACATACTCTCTCTCTCTCTCTCTCTCTCTCTCTCTCTCACACACACACACTCTCACACACACACTCATACTCTCTCTCTCTCTCACACACATGTTTGTTTTTGTGTAAAGTGTGTTCATCCCATAGGTGTAATGGTTTTTATTCTGTAGAAACTGTATATTCTATGGTCCTTCACCAACCCTACACCTAAACCTAACCCTCACAGGAAACTTTGTGCATTTTTACTTTCTCAAAAAAACTCATTCTGTATGATTTATAAGCGTTTTGAAAAATGGGGACATGGGTTATGTCCTCATAAGTCACCCTCTCCTTGTAATACCTGTGTCATACCCATGTCATTATACAGAGTTGTGTCCTGATATGAAACAGAAACAAGAGCACTCTCTCTCGCTCACTCTCTCACACACACACTCTCTCTATCTCTCACACACACTCAAGCTAGGGTTAAATGAGTGAGAACTTTTTTTCAAGAAGATATTTTGCTTTACAGACAACTACAACAAGGGAGGAGACAACGAAACATAAATTGTTTTCCAGATTCTTATGGCGGGATTGTGGTTTATATTTTAAGAACATTTACAAATAACTACTGTATGTCTTACAAACACCGCAATACCATACATTACTCAATTTTAGTAATAATGTTGATGCAATTATGTGCTAATCATCATTTTTGTAGGTTGAGGTTTGGGGGCTGGGGCTGTCTCTCAAGGCTCTTGGAATCGTTCTAAACTCTAAACTGTTACTGATTCTGATGACTTTATTCATTTGTAACATTTGTAACAAGAGAACACATCAAAATAAATAAATAAATAAATACATAAAATAAAAATAATGGAGTGTGGGTGTCATCCAGTGGCTTCATATGGGTTTTTACATCTTCATTTCATTTAAGCACTTAACTTCACTGATAAGACAGACTTCTCAGGTCTGTGCTCCAAAGCATGCATGCAAATTTACAGAGTCTGTGAATTAACGTCAACATTGTTCAGAATTACATTAAAATTGTAATTCACCAAAATAAGGAAAATTCGTAACTGTTGGCATGTCTAGTGTGGAACACTTTTTATTATTTCTTAAAAAATAAGCACTGAAGAAATTACTTTTAATGACTGTTTGACAATTTGGCTAATTTAATAAAATTATTATAATCTCTTAAAGCATATAATATAACTTAAATGTGTATCCTTTCAAAATGTGTATCTCCTTTCAAAGACAAAAACATTTATGTTCAGTAACCACGCTGGTTGCTAAATCAGTCTTCAAAGGTGCACTGCTTTGTTGTTATGTGAAAGAAGTCACTTTCAAGGCATGGAAATGCAGCAATTGCTGTGTTCGAAATGCCATAATAGCATACTACTCTTACTATTATGACAGTATTCAGTATGTATACTGTGCATAGCATATGCAAAATTTCTGAATGCATGGAATACCTAGAGGACCTACTATATTTGCCAGAATCTGCTAAATATAACTCTATTAGCCTACACTGAAATCAGTAGGCTTCAGAAGCTGTGTTTGGAATGACATGCTATCATACAACTCCTAGTATATTGCAGAATGCAATGTGTATACTGTGAATAGGCTAGTATGTACATTTTCTGCATGCATGGAATTCCTGGATTACATTTGCTGAAATTTGATATGCATCTGAAGACACTGCATGGGATACTGTGTCCCACAACGCAGGGTGAGTTGTGTGACGTTTCATCTTCAAATGCGTGGGTGAACTGGAGTGGGGGGAACCTAATTATAAATGTAACACTTTCATGTACATATGTATATGTTACTGTAAACTAGAAACTATTGCTCTGTGTTTGTGTAGAGATTGTTTCAAAAATATCAAAAATATTGCAGTAATATAATATATAAATAACACAATAATATTATAAATACAAATAAATATTTATATTATACATAATTCAATTCTGCTGTAAAGACCCAAAGCAATGATTTTGACCCAATCGATCGAGTTCAAATTGAATAAGCCTTTTGCCAAACTCGTTCTTCTCCTTTTCCCATCACATATCAGATCGAAAAGGTATTTAATTTCAATAAAAATAAATGAAATATTTTACATTTTTTAATAAAACGCCTCATTAATAAAATAGTGCTTATTGGATATGGTTAGGCTGCAACCATTTAATAATTTTTAATAAATATGATCATTTACACTCAGTATGTTATTGCATACTGTTTTCTAATGTAGGCTACTGCAGTATTGAGCTGTCACTTAACTATTGCTAAAGAAAATACTGTTATTTTAGTGTAAACTGAATTTATCATTATTTGAACTTGATGTGACTACTAGAATATATAGGTTTTTCCACTTTGTGTAAATGGCAACAATAAATGGCATCATTGTTCAGTAAAGACAGCTCAGTGTTGATTCAGTTATGTTCAGTATGTAAAGTTCATTAATTAATTGATGAGTTCAATTCGGCATTAAAGCATATGAATCCTTATTAACAAGATTTTTTTTAAAAAGAATGGTTTTAGCACATTTATTTGTAAGGTAACAGCCTCGCCAGCTGTGCTTCTTCTCGTTCTTATCGGGCAGCACCAATGTTATGGTGAAAACGCTATAAAAAAAAAATGACACGTCTAAATTCTCTCAATCAACTCTGTTCTCTTAAGATAAAGAAATAAACTCTCTAATCCATAAGTAAATATATTTGTAAGCTTTATATCAACCACTTCCACCTTTCTAGGTTCATTCCTCATTGTTTCTTTGAATAATATTTCGACAAACACAAATAACACACTGATTCCTCTATTCCACAGTGCTCACATAAAACTTGTTGGATGTTTTTTTTATATTATTTTTAAGGTTTTATTCAGCATAGTATGTCCAACCCTAAATCTTGTTAGAATATTTTCCTCTTTGGTGCTTCTTTAAGTCCCTATCATTGTATTTCATAAAGTTGACGTTCTGTATTTCCTGTATCCCATTTATGTTGCCACACAATTACTGCGTTTGCTTCATATTTACTAAGTGAGATAGGGCTATTCATGATCTCCCCATTTTCCAAAGCCTGTTTTCCTAATCCATCAACCTTTATACCCTTTATTCCCCTATGAGCTGGTATCCACATAGGCCTAAATATTATCATAATGTTCATATTCTTAAATCTCATCTCATTTACTATACCCTGTGTACTGTGAAAAGTGAATGAATGCAATGACTTTAATGCGAATATGAATCTGTACAAAGGCTAACCTTTTTAAATTTGAGTCACTTGTAGTGCAGTTGATGTTGCCATCACGATAAATGATCTGATGTTCTCCCATTAACAGAAGTGTTTAATGATGAAATAGTGAAAGCCAAACCTGCTCTCCCTGTTTTAGGATCTTTAGATCCATCAGCAAATGCTTGATATACAGTTTGAATGAAGTCTATTTTTAACAATAGCTACAATGTTTTCAGATTATTTCATTAACTATGACATATAGCTACATATCAATGAAAACAGCAGGAAACATTCGTGGAGTTATTGGATTAATTTTCAGTTACGCTTAAAAATAAAAATAAAAATAGGCAGTATGCACTGTGTAGTGGGCAGTACGCTAATGTGCATTGCGAACACAGCCGGTGTCTCGCGCAGGGGGCGGGCTGGCGTCAGTCTTTCCCGTCTGGAGTCTGACGCACTCCGCCAGCCAATAAGCTCATGTAGCACTTCGGCGCCCGAGCCCGCTGTGGAGGCACTAGGCAGGAGTTCTTCAAATAAAGATGGCAGATGTTGTCGAAGGAGACGGCACTTGCTCCGCTGGTCCTTCCACGCTTCACTCGGCGGCTCTCAACGGCTCCGGCATGAGCTCGGGGACCTGCGCCGGCCGGCATCGTCGCGACCACGGTCACCTCCGGGCCTCGGCTGGTCCGCATCGTCAAGTCGGACTCGGGCTATGGCTTCAACGTCCGCGGGCAAGTAAGCGAAGGAGGGCAACTAAGGAGCATCAACGGAGAACTTTACGCCCCGCTGCAGCACGTCAGCGCCGTGTTACCGGGCGGCGCGGCAGACCGAGCCGGAATCTCAAAGGGCGACCGTATTCTTGAAGTGTAAGTTTATATAAGACTCGCTTTACAGCGCTGGCCGCCTCCACCATCATCCCCTTGTTCGACAGAAAGTGGCCAGATTTGGTTTTAAACACTAGAGATTAAAATCCATAGTGCTTTGAAGGCGTCTGAAGAGAGAAAAGACGCTGTAATCCAGTGCGACTGCTAACGTGGCTAATAAGTGAGTTGATGTATATTGGAGTAATAAGCTGAAGGTGGCCAGCCTTGACACTCCAGCACTGCATATCCTCTTAATAGTCACGAAAAATGCAACATATTATAAAAATGCACGCTATTTAAATGGCCATACAGATGTTCCCGAAGACACATTTGTCCTGGACTGCAGAATGCACTTCTTACAGCAGGATTTCATATTCTAAGCACATCCCAGCTTGTCATTCAGACATCTAGTATTACAATTATCCCATGTCCTTTAGGTTTTTTTTGTGAATATAATAATGTATAAGAATAATCTCCTTTTTTAGAAACTTATTTCAGAATTTCAAGGACATCTTATTTGACTTTTTCATAAATCCAGCCTGCAGTTTCAGCCTCCCTGATCTTAAAGAGATAGTTACCAAAAAATAAAAATTATGTCATCATCTACCAGCCCTCATGTTGTTCCAAACCCAAGCCCCAGCCCCCCCCCCCAGCCCCCCCCCCCCCAAGCCAGAATGGCATCCTCAGTCCATTTGCTTTCATTTTATTGAAAAACAAAAAAGATGCCTTGAAAGTGAATAGAGACTGTTAAAGTTAGTCTTACACCTTATGTTACGTTACTTTAGAAGTGAGTCATTTATGTTTGGAACAACATGAGTATGAATAAATGTTGACACGCTTTATTAAAATTATTATTTCTGGCTGAAACTATCCCTTTAGCATCTCTTTCCACACAGTGTTTCTGCCTGTCAATATGCAGCATCAGTGTATGTCTGTGTGAATGGCTGCTTCATTTCCACTAGATAAAGAGGTTTGTGTTTGGACGCGCTTGTCTTCATTGCAGATTCAGGTCACATACAGCAGCGTGAACAGACAAGCTCTCTCATTCCCTCTCATCTTGCTGGAGCTGACTGTGCACTGTTCTGAGCAATACTGGGTCAGATTCAAAATAAAGCACATTGGACAAATGTGTTAACGATGGCACACACTTTCTGAATGATCGGCACATTCTTTTTATAACCATGGTGATCTCAAACAATTTGCCGCATGATTATGTAAACCGCAGACTTGTCTGTGGAATACATTAGGGGTATCTTTTAGGAGGAACATCTGGGTTATATTTGGGTTCCGATTTAATATCTTGTTTGGTGTTATTGGGTCTCGAATCTCACTGGAGTGGTTCCGGTTGCATGTTGATATTCACAGGGCACCTCACTGATGCTGGCGTTGGTTGTCATGATGACAAGTGGTTTCCGTGGCGCTGAAGGCGACAGAGCTCAGCATCAGTCAGTGTAAACTCAGGACAGAGAGGGGGGCTTAAATCCACCAACTCTTTCTGTTTTGCAGGCGTCCCTAAAAACATTCTATCTGCACACAGTGCACAGTTCATATGAAATGCAATGTTTTGCAAAGCACCCTCAGAGACAAGCCCCCCTAAACCAAAAGGGCTGGTAAAAAGCATTTTGTCTTCAATTGATCAATCCTGGTATCGATTTTAAGAAGAGCAAACCTTTACATTTTGTTTATTTTCAGTGGGCTGCATGAAAAGGCAGTCCCTGCCTTCTGCTGATCTGATTTATGCACCTGCACAGTTTGGGTCTTGTTGTTACATTTTAGAATTAATCATTTTGTAATGTATATAGTTTGCCATCTGCATTTAATGCTAGCAACAAAATGACTGTGAACTACAAAATATTGTCCAAACAACATTTATATTGAGTCTTCCTTGTGTACTAATATACATAAACAAACATACAACATGACCAGCGCAGCTGGTTCACAAGCAAATTACTCTTTTTAGTGAATCAATAAAGATACATCATGTCATGACCAATAGAGCCTGACTCACAAAGAATAACTTTTATAAGCCAGTTATTTTATTCAGTAGATTAGAATGACAAGTTACCCCTTTGGAATCAGTTCAAACTCTATTCTGTTTAATTTAAAGGGGGGATGAAATGCTCGTTTTTCACTCAATATCATGTTAATCTTGAGTACCTATAGAGTAGTACTGCATCCTTCATAACTCCAAAAAGTCTTTAGTTTTAT
The DNA here is from genome assembly GCF_003368295.1 of Carassius auratus. Lineage (NCBI taxonomy): Eukaryota > Metazoa > Chordata > Actinopteri > Cypriniformes > Cyprinidae > Carassius > Carassius auratus. The sequence goes on from NC_039283.1 coordinate 16,978,704, forward strand.
TATATTCATAAGAGAAAGATAGTCTGTACTGATTTTTCCCGGTAAACAAGACCGGCTGGAGGCGTGACGTGTGGGCGGAGCTAAAGAATCATGAGTGCCAGTAGGCTTCTGCGTTGAGAGCGTCCAAAACAAACCATGGCTAACAGTCAGATTCAGCGTATATTTATGATCCAGAATCAGATCCAGAGGCTGAAATTTAACAAGAGCAGCATCAGCAAAGGTGTCTCTGTGTGGTATGTACTGAAACTGTATATATTTGCGCGGTTTTGGAAAATGACTAAGTTCCACTTTATGTCGTCTTTTTTTTTTTTTTTTTTTTAAGCTGCACATGTGGAAAGTGCAGTCTGATGACAACATCGCATGTTGTTTACTTGATGTGCTTACGCGCTGATAGCTAAGTTAACAACACAGAGATATTTGAAGCAGATTTACTCACCGCCTGCGGTTCCAACACACGATCGTGACCCTTTTTCGTTGGGACTGCATTATCCTTAAGAAATAAACAATATGCAAATCCGGCGTCAAACTGGGCCTTGTTTGTAAAACAAGCATCTTCAAAATGCAGGGAACAAACAAAAACGCTTGCACAACTCCGTTGATGCTCTTGTAAAAAAAAAAAATCCATCCACTAGTCCCTTAATGCTGTTTTTTTTTTCTTTGGTAATCTGTGCAGGGTTGTCTTGCC
>NC_039283.1:16979488-16989488 GCF_003368295.1 Carassius auratus
ATGATTCAAATACATAATGTCAGACATAACCGAATTTCAGAAGAACATCTTCGAGTTTTGCTTTTGGACGGAAGCCACAGGTTTTGCTTTTTCTTGGTCTAATAAGCATAAACATAAACATCGCAATAATTGCGTAGAATCAGTTTAAATGAACACAGCACCTTTCTAAAATGACACGTTAACCTATTGTTGCTCCGTAGCAAATATCTGTTTTCTGTGGCTGTGTATTACTGAGCCCTTTATTAAGGCTGTTCTTGTTAGACTTCACAATGAAGCAATGAAAGGCTTGCCATGGAAGAGCATGGTGGCTCTTCACCCTGCTTGTGAATGGCACGCTCTCCATCAGTCACATTGGTGTGTCTGTAAGCCACAACATATCCATGACTGAATACTACGAGGAGGGGGGCTGCTGTATGAGCACTCACCTCCCATGCACATCAAAGTGGAGTCTCCAGAGGGCCCTTTGGAGGCGGGTTTCAGAGGACGGTTTCCCCAGGGAAGATGACGACTCAGAGGGGAGTTGTGACCACCAGAATGGCGGGTTGCCAAGCAGCCTACCCTTTAATGTTGTGGTTGTGCATCCTAACATAGTCGCACCAGGAATGTCTTCAGATGAACTCATACCAATCGAACAAAGTAAGTCTTTAATGATATGCAATTTGACTTTACTGAAATATTACTGCTAACATTACAGTAATACTTAATGGTGTGCTCTGTTATTGTTCCCTCATTACTTACAAATTTAGAAATTAATAGTACATGTTAAATATTTAAAATGATATACACCCCACATAAGATGAAGGTTTTAGTCACGGTGGTAGCGTAAAGTGTTGAGATCATGTACTACTCAGTTTTTCTCAGTAATATCCTAATGGATGACTTCTACTCGGCGAATCATGGGTTATTGCAAACATCCCGCTTATGAGTATTGTTGACACATTTTCACAACTTTTGCTCTTTGACTAAATGAAACATGTTTCAGTTTTAAAAAACCAAATGTAAAAATGTCTAGTTAGTGTAATCGTTTGATGATAGTAACAGTCAATATCAGTTTTCAGTTTCAAGTTTTATTTTATTTTATTTTTTTTAATATTGAAAATGTTCGCTATTTTACAATATTTTTGACTCAAATATATATTATATGAATATATATAAAATTGCATAAAAATGACTTTTTGAAAATTATGATATGTACACCTAAGGTGAATAGTAATTTATATTTGTGTGTTTATTTATAATATGTGGTACCACAATTAATATAAAAAACCTGGCATTTGCATTTTGAACCAGATGGAATTAGCTAGAAAAGGAGTTTTTTTTTTTTTTATTTATTTTTTTTTTATTATTTATGGAACTACCATGAATAATAATAAAAAAAATGTCAGTATGCTATATGTTAGTGTTAGCCCAAAAGACTATAAGTGCCATGTTGACCATTGCAAAATGGGACAAAAAAAAATTCACTTTTGAATAGAAATGCAAAACCAAGTTTTGTGTTATATAAATATTTGCCTTTTATTTAAAGACAGGGGTGTGTCTTCATCATTAGCTGCGGGAGGTGTAGGGAAAAGGAAGAGCCGCTTTAGCGGGGCAGAGCTAGAGGTCTTGGTATCAGAGGTGACTCGCTGTGAGGGGGAGCTGTTCGGTCCAGCAGGGAGGCTCCGGCGCCGAGAAAGAGAGCGCATTTGGGCTGGCATACTTGAGCGTGTCAATGCTGTGTCTAGAGTACCTCGGACTCTGAGAGAAGTGAAGAAACGCTGGGATGACCTGAAGAGACGAAATGGTGGTAGACTGGCTGATGCGAGGCACCGCACCTGCTACCTGCCATCAAGCAGAGGGTCTGCAATTTTGGGAAGGCCGACCCAAGTCAGTCCCAGGCTCCAGCAATCTCGTCAAAAGCAGAGCACTAGAGGAAAAGCCAGTTTCATGTGTTTGTCAGACACTGATCCAGGTAAACGTTTTGGGTTTGGATTGATCCCACAAATATGAGTCTACAGTAATGTCTGAAAATATTGAAAGTTTATGTATGTTTTCACTCTTTCAGTTACAATTGGAGATAGTTCTGAAAGAGATGGTTTCGAAAAGGATGATGAAGCTGGTGAGCAAGAAGGTGAAGATGGAGATGATTGTGAGGGTGTGGATAACAGCATGGAGGATAAACTGGGTTTGGGCTTGGGTCTGGGAATAGTTCCGCCTCCAACATCAGAACGCTGGCTACCTCCTTCACCCCTTTACAGTGCCCCGTTCCTCAACGGCACTCCCTCAACCAAGCCCAGAACCATCTTTAGGGACCCACCAGGGCCCACTCGAGCCCCCTCCACCACGCACTTCCTGGCTGGAAGATGAACTTCGTGGGCTGGGAGAGCAGCCATGCAGCTTGGAGATCGCATGGAGCAGAAACCTGCGTGAGTTGGAGAGGCTTCAGACGTGATATGCGGACGCTTGTGGCTTCGCAAGAGGCCCTTACAAGTTGCTTGCAAGCAGAATAATGTACTTTTGCAACGTTTGTTGGGTCTACTTGAAGATTGCAGCATGCAGCCGTCCCAGCAAACGAAATTCGCACAACAACAACAAATACAGCAGCCTGCACAGCATCAACAAGCAACAGGAACCTCCACAACAGCAGCGCTTATGAACCAATGTTATTGCCACAGGAGCAGCCACAGCTAGAGGCAGCAAATCCCAGCACGGTTCCACCTCTTCCACCACCTCCAGATATTTAGATGGTCTTCGGGCGTACTGAACCACCAAATGACATAAAGGAGTAACTCAACAGCCCACCGCCGTGGCAGAACAGTAGCCTCAGACGAAGACGCAGACGTTGATGTTACCGTGAGATGTGGAACAAATGAACTGTATTCAGTTCTAGAAATGTATTTATTTAAGCAATGTTTTTACATAAAGGTTAACTATTTGCAGATTGTGCCATGTCATATTGCAGCCACATTTTATGTTATGCCTGGCTCAGATATATAATAAGTGTATAATATGTATGCCAAAAAGCTATATATAAATTGACTTCTCCACTCTTGTTGCTGATAGTAAATTACTAACATTTTATGGATCTGTTTTCTTAAGTTTATATATAATAACTGCAAGTTTAGAAAACAAATCCTCTAGGCAGGCTTAGAAAATATTCATTATTCATGCTGTGGCAAAATAAAACATCATTCACTTTTATTTTTTGATTAAGGCACAGAATATCAGTGCAAAATGGGCATTTTACTTCTGCTACTATTAGTGTTTAAGAAACATCTAAATGCAGTTTTAAGGGGCTTGACATTGCATAGAATCTCTGAATTTCCTTGGAAATATATGCAGTTATCTGAATTGCTAGCTAATATAGAGATCTAAGGTCACCTGGTCACTCTGCATGCAATGCAAGATAAAGCTCAAATATACTATTTTGCAAACTTTTCACCATGTTAACAAAAATCACTAGTACTTGGAAAAATGTCTGCATATGAACAAGTTTTAATAAAAGCAATCAATATATTTATCATCTTTTTTTCTATTATCACAGGAAATGCACACATACAACTGTTTTTAACAATATTTTTTAGTATGAATCAGAACAAAATATTTCTGCAAATTAGAATATTTTGTTAAGGATCACGTGACAATCAATAATAATTGAAATTTTAAATTGCATTTTAAATGAAAACAGTTGTTTCGAATTGTAATATTTCACAGTTGTATTATTTTACTGTGTTTGTGTTGCAGCCTTGACACAACAGATGCATATTTCTGGGTACCAAGTTTTTAGATTTCTATTTTAAATATTATCTAAACAAAAAGACGTGTATACATACGTTACATACAAGGTTATCAACAGAACTGCTAAATCAATAAAACTAATTCTATATTGAAAAATAAAATGCAAATAATCCTCAATTCAGAACCAGCAATATTTATCGAAAGGTGTCGCTTTAAACGTAAGTTAGTCGCAGAGGGCTCACGTGACGTAGCACACGCTTCCAATCAATCGTTGGCTTCCATGTTTTTAGGGGTGGAGAAAAGAGAAAAATATATGTGAAAATGGCTACAGTGCAGTCTGAATCCGAACAGCCATTAGATAATAAACTCATTAACGGTACACTTGCTGGAAATAAACCTGAACTACCACCTGAATCTATTACAGTAGCCGACGGTGACGCTGAGGTTTGTGCACAAGGCAGCGACGCAAAGGGAACGACAGACCCTGGTGCCCCGTCTTCACCAGCAAGTGAAAATGCATCTCCACATGGCGATGCTCTTTCACCACTCAACAAAGATCCATCAGGAATGTCTTGTAATTTTCAGCCTAGGGACGACAAGCAAAACACGGATGTGCTACTTCAAAATAATAACGGTGATCTGATTTCAGCTGAGGGCCGCAACGGACTGCGATGTGACATCGGATCGTTTGCACAATGAAAACATCGGTAAGTACTTTGCATCCAGGCCAGACAGTAAAGGGCATGCAGCGATTTCTTGAACATCGCATAGATTCGTGCAATTTCACACATTTATTCAGCCGTAGGAAGAGCATGCAGAAACTCTTAAAGCGTTTTGTTTTCTCTTCACGCCATCAATTAATTACTCTGTAATTGGCCTGTTCTAACCCAATCAGAAACACAATTGCTTGTTTAACCCTTTCATTCATCAGGATGAAGACTCGTTTTAGAGGTTTAATCATCCAGAAGTGCATACAGCGTCGTAAAGGTTCATTGAAATATATTTTATGAGTTGTTATCATTTTTAATAATAAAAAATAACCATGTTTAACAGTGGAATTCATGGTGGAAAACTATATTACCCATGATTCTGCAGAAAAATATCCGCCTGTCAGAGAACTTGAAGCACCTTTACACTCCCATTAAGCACTGGATTTGAAGTCGGTTCCCCATTCAATTTCCAGCAGCTAGCATTATGTGCATATTTTGCAATAACTGATCAGAAAGTTTTTTTTCTCCATTTTTAATTCTATTCTGTAATTTGTAGTTCTTCATGAGATTGTAGTTCTTTATTCTCATTAAACCTTGTAAATTGTAGCTGGGCAGTTTGATTCATTGCATATAACTCCTAAACAATAGCTCTTTTTAGATCCCTGTAGGAAAAATTAATAGGGGAAAATTATTATGAAACCAGGGCTGCTGAAAAAATGGACAAGCAGCACTTTTGTAATAAATGTTGGGGCATAGAGAAAAAAAATGGATAAGACCCATACGCTGGGTTAAGTGAACATGGGTGTGACTGTTTCAAAAACAGAAATACAGGACATTGGTGCTAGATGTCACACATCTATATCTTAGTATCTATAGTAACTTAGTAACGCAAATGTTCCGTATGCTTGTTTTATCTGTCAGTGCTTTTGATGGTTTGAAGCATTTAGTTTTTAAACTTAAATTATTATTATTTTATTATTATTATTATTATTATTTTTGTAACTTAAAGATTGATTTTTGTGCATTTTGTCCAAAGTAAAATTCCAGTATCATCTTAACTATAGCTGCTTTAAACCAGAGTGAAAACCACTCATTTATACAGTATAGTAATTACAATATCTCTTGGTCAGTAGTTTGATTATTTATTTATATATCTATATATCTATATATATATATATATATCTATATATATATATATATATATATATATATAAATAAATAATTGCACTTTTAAAAATAGCTGAAAAGCCTTTTAATAGACAATTTTTTGTTGTCAACATGTCAGATTTTTCAAAATATTGATGTAATAAACAGTTCATTATACATAAAAATCTGAATGATTAAATGAACTATTTGTTTTGTCAGTTGGAAATTACTTCATATCTAATGTTATTGTTGCTATCACTTTACAGGGCAAGAAACCGACAAAGAAGAAACTGAGGACAAAACTACAGAAAATGTCAGCAAAGAGTCAAAGCATGCCACCAGGGAAGAACACCCACCAAAACAAGATGAAGAGTTGACAAATATAAGTGAAGTATCAAAGTCTCACGGTGAGGCAATGGAAAGCACAGAAGGGAAGCTAGAGGAAACAGGAGATCCCAAAAGCATGGAAGAGGTTAAGGAAAACACAGAAGAGAAGGAAGGAGTAGATGAATCTAAGAGTGATGGGAAAGCCATAGTTGTCAAGCGAAGGAAAAGCCGACTGGAATGCAACGAATGTGGTAAAAAGTTCACTCGCAGGGAAACATACAACCTGCATCGACACTTTCACATGCACCAAGATGAGCAGGCTTCCCTTGTTTGTAAAGAATGTGGCATTACTTTTGAGCATCGAAGTGACCTCATCAAACACCGCAGTATTCATAAAGAAAACAGCCAACCAAGCCTGTCGCATTCAAAACGCTCTGAGAGGATATACCAGGAACGGAGGAAATTTCAGTGTGAACATTGTGGTATGTGCTTCTCGACAATGATGCGATTAAGGCTTCATGTTTGTGAACAGAATGTGGAAAAGCCTTTTCGCTGCCCTCTGTGCCGCAAAGAGTTCCAGTACCGGGTGTCCATTAATGCACACATGCAGAGTCACTCTTTAGACAGTCCGTATCGGTGCCTTGAGTGCAACAAAGGCTTTCAAAGTTCAGTGACTCTGCATATACACCAACGATCACACGCTGCACTGAAGCCGTATGAGTGTCCAGACTGTAGTATGGTCTTCAGGCATCGCTATGTCATGGAGGACCATCGACGCAGGCACATAGAAGAAAGAGCCCACTTGTGCAAAATCTGTGGGAAGAACTTCAAATACAGCAGCCTTTTGCAGCAGCACCAGTATCTCCACACCGGCCAAAAGCCTTACCACTGTTCATACTGTGGAAAAACGTTTGCTTTTGCACAAAATATGCGAGCACATTTTCGGCAACACAAAAAGATCTCAGCTAGGTCTGAGGCACGTATTACAAACCATAATTTATCTCTTGTGGGGCAAGTAGGTAAGGAAAATACGATTGTTGAGCAGAAGCGCAACTGTCCTCTATGCCCTAAAATTTTTAATAGAGCATCTGATTTAAGAGCACACATGTTAATCCATGAAGCAGAGTATGAAAGGATGAGTAATGGCAAAAGATTTGATAAGGTCTATGCATGCCAGTATTGTCCTCTTAAATTCCAGTCAGAATCCATCCTGCAATCCCATTCACAAACACATATGACTAACATTTTGGGTTTAAACACAACACATATCACAAATCAGGTTAAAGCGGTACTTGAAAAGCAGGATGATGTTGGTATGGATGGGGCAGATATTGACAGTACGTCAGGAGTAGGGGGGTTAGAGGACCAGACAGAGAAGAAACCGTTCAGATGTCGAGATTGTGGAAAGTGTTTTCGCTACCGATCAGTGTTAGAGCTTCACATGCGCATACACAACAAGGGTTACCAGTGTCAAATATGTAAAAAGTCTTTTAGATTCAGTAGCTATTTGCAGCAGCATTCAATTATCCACACTGGGAAGAAGCCATACAAGTGCCCGGACTGTGGTAAGGATTTTGCATTTCATCACAACATGAAAACACACCAACGGCTGCATCAACAGAAGCCGTTTCGCTGCACGCAGTGCCGTAAGGGCTACAGCGATGAGAGTCAGCTTCAGCGGCACATGCTTTCCCATACAGGTGAGAAACCTTACAAGTGTCATCTGTGTGATAAGAGCTTTGCTTTGGCCTACTTGCTCCGAGACCATCTAAATACTCATACGGGGGAGAGACCTCACCGCTGCCAGGAGTGTCATAAGTCGTTCCCTTGGCTTAGTAGTCTGCTCGTGCATCAAAAGATTCATATGCGTAAACATCAAGGCCAGGGTCACAGTTATCCACTGTCCATACATTCTCAAAGAGGTAGAGTGAGCACCGGCAGGAGAGGTAGGCCAAGGTTAGATCGAGACAACCGAAGGACGGCACCTCTACCTGGTAGAATCATGTCAGAAACACTGTTGCCAAATGTGGTTCCACACCATTCCCGTAGCTTCGATGCAAAAAGACATCAACGCATGCAGCTAAGATCGCAGCACTTGGAGTCGAGAAATCATTCCCAGCAGGTTCATTTGCAGCAAGAATGGCAGTTACAAATGCCACCTTCATCAGAAGAGCTGCTGCACTCTCAAAAGCCTGTGAATTTATTGGAAGCCCAGTCAAACAATACAGTGCAGTTGCAGTGGTCAGGAAATCACCTTAAGACGATCTTGCCTAAATGTGATGGTCTCCCAGAGCTCAGGCCCCAGCAACAACTTTCACAAGCAAATATACCGTTGTCAGCACACCCTAATCATTACTCGGAGATAAACATATCTGAAACAGAGCAAAAAGGCAAACATTCACAGCACCAAGTGGACAGGCCTTCACCTCTGGATGTAAAAAGGCAATCACCGAGATCCATTCAAGACTTGCAGCAATCGCAGTGGCCAGTGCTTTGTGATTCAGTGCAAACAGCTGAACCAGAGCGGTTCAGTAACTCGTCAGATGGTGGCAATATAACTGCTGACTTAGAAGCACCAACCAACAGTGAATCTGATAAACTCGCCCATGACATGCAAATACCAAATTCCTCAGGTCTGGCTAAAACAGAAATGGGTCAAACAGTTGGTATAGTGCTACCCGCTGGTGCTTCTGGTCTACCAAATACCCCTCCATGGGGTATGAAAACCTCTTTAGAAATGTCTACATCTGTGGGCTTACAAGAAATACCTGGAGATTCATTAGAGAAGCAGCAAAACAGACTAATCCAACACTTGCCTCAGCACATGCAGATTCCACAACAGCTTCTTCAACAACAGCTCCATCAGACACAGCTCCAGCATCAGGCTCAAATACCTCCTACTTGGGTTAGTGCAACTCCTCCAAACCAGATGGGACTGATGAACATGGCGTATACTCCAGCTCGTTTTCCTCTTGGGGAAAGACCTCCAATGTGGGGGTTTCAGGCTGCACCAGTTGTTTCCCAAACCCTTGTAAATGGACCAGTTCAACAAGGCCACATCCGGGCACAACAACACGTAGCTCTAATATCTGGCCAACAAATTTCTCTAAATCAGCCTTCATCTTTTATCTCACCACCTTTTCCTCCACCATCTCTGAATATGCCTGCTCCGCATCAAATGCATTCTGTTGGAAGACAACTTCCAGGTCCTTTACCACAAGGGATCTTCTTCACCTCACAGGGCACCATAAATGAGATGCCAATCATGCCACAAGTAACAAACTTACCTCAGTTAGCCCAACAAACTGAGTCACACAAAATGGGCAATAAAATGCCTTTTGCCCCAGATCACCTGTTCCAGTGCATGATATGTGGTGGTTCTTTACCTGGAGAACTAGAATTACAGATGCATTATATGCAACATGCACAGCGAGATGTGTGAGTTTGATTTTAGAAATGATACATACAAAACAATAGTTCAGTTTAGATTGTCTCTTTGCTGTTTTATTGTACATTGCTGTTAATCTGCTGTAGTGTTTTGAAGATTTAAAATGTATTAATGTTTTTATTCCGTTATTAAATTTTCCAGCTGAACATATATCCTAGTTTCATGTGCTTTTTCATCCTCATAGAGTATATCACACAAACCAAAGCAACACTTTTTTTATATATATATATATTATTTTATAAAGAATTGAAGTTTTATTTAAATTTATAGTCACGTTTTGCTTTTAGTTCATAAAATTATATAGAAATATTGTCTTCTAGTCGTGTACAAGTAATATTATGGTGTCCAAATATGTTAGGTGACTAAAAGTTAGTGGGTATTGCTACATCATTAAACATGTTAATAATGTGCGCTTTGGTTTGATTGTAAATACTGGAGGTTAAAACTATGCAAAATAAATTTATAATGTATTTTGAGATATATTTTTGAACTAGATTTAAAATCTCTATAGTAGTTGGCATGCCATGGTGTATGTGCAATACAAAATTTTCTGAAAGTCTGGAATTTTTATTTATTTATTTTTTAAATTGTTTTTTTTTCCCCTCTGTTTTTCACAGCCTTTTAGTGTTCAAATAAAATAGCAAATAAATAC